>NC_092236.1:56827434-56859934 GCF_036320965.1 Panulirus ornatus
ACAATCTTTTTTCCTTCTCCTAGTCTCTCCTGAGCTGACATGGGCCATCATTTGTCTGTCTCTACACACACACACACAACACACACACACACACACACACACACACACACACACATATATATATATATATATATATATATATATATATATATATATATATATATATATATATATATATATGTCGGAGGCCCAACTCAAAGGTCATTACCAAGGCCAGGCCTTAAATAAAACATAAAAAAACGACAAAAAAAAGGGAGAAAAGCAAAAGAAATGAAAAAAGAAAAAGTACTTTTAGGGCTTTATATATTTTTTTAAAGGTGGTGTTCATTTATGTATTTTTACCGGAGGAGGAAGAGGTCGTTTTACATTCTACATAATGGGGAAAAAAAAATGTTATCTCAAGCCAAGACAATGTGGTATACCTCTGTTTTTTCCCCACAGGAAATGGCTGGGAATTATTCCGTCTTTTTTTTCTTACTATTTTTTTTTCAACAAAGACGGGAAAAAGGGAGTCAGTACCCTTGCAGAGAAAACAGATAAGAAATAGATAATTCTTATCTCATATACTCTCATAACAACACGGGAGATATAAACACGATTATCTTGTGGATGATCATAATTCCATCCCATGATAATCTGCATAATGTAATAGTTTATCCTAAGTACTCAATGACACCGTTCACCTCTTGTGTAATGACGGTACGACCCTCGAGAACGATGGGGTACGACTCCGGTGAACGCGATGGTACGACGCCCCTGGGAAAGGTGGTACGACCCTTGAGTACGACTAAGCATGATTCCTTGAGTACGACAGTACGACCCTTGAGCACGACTGAGCACGATTCCTTGAGCAAGACAGTACGACCCTTGAGCACGACTGAGCACGATTCCTTGAGCACGACAGTACGACCCTTGAGCACGACTGAGCACGAGGGTACAACCCTTAAGCACGACGATACAACACCCTGAGTCAGATGGTATGACCCTTAAGCGCGACAGAACGACCCTTGAGCACGACGGTACGACCCGTGAGTACGACGATATATCCCTTGACCACAGCAGCACAACCCTTGAGTATGATGGCGCTAACCTCGCCCTCACCCTTAGGGGTAAGCCCCCCCAAAGGCCAGGCTATCATGCCTTAAGGTCGTATCATCTTGCTCAAGAGTCGTAACGACACGATCACAGGGTCGTACCATTCTGCTCGGGAGTCGTGCCACCTGTTTAAGGGTCGTATACCGTCACGCTCAAAGGGTCGTACCGTCTTGATCAAGGGTCGTACCATCCTGCTCAGGAGTCGTACCATCGTGCTCATGGGTCGCAGTGTCGTGCTATGAAGGGTCGTTACCATCGTATTCGCGCCAGGGTTTCAGCACATGACCACGAAACATCTAACCACATACCTTACGTCAACACAAAATAACAATAAGATACAACACATACAATAAAATGGACCATGAATACATTATTCCAATGAATGAATGAATAAACGTATACAGTTTGCGATGCATAACAGATCCAGCAGTCAAGCAGTGGACACCTACTCTCCAACGTAGGTACAAAAGCTACGTATATCGGAGCTCCCCCTCCTCTTCCTCTCCCCTGCTCCCTTGGCCGTGTGGGTGAAGGAGTGTGGACGAGGAGAGAATGGAGGAGTTTTGGGCGTGGAAGCCAAGTGGACTATTTAACAGGATGGACGCTAACGACCACACCCGCGCCAGCCCCCCATTGTTAAGGCAAGGAAGTTCCTCCCGTAGTGTATCGGGGATGTGGATCAGGGGTGGTGGAGGAGGTGGAGGAGGGTGGGTGGGTGGAGTGGGAAAGAGGTGTGGGTGAGGTGGCTGGTAGTGGTGGTGGTGGAAGGACGTTAAGTGGAACAGGAGAGGGAAAGGTGTGGATGATGTGGAAAAGACGAGGTGGAATTAGGTCTGCGATTGGAAGACGAGGTCAAGTGGAGATGAATATGGGGAAGATGAGGTCAAAGAGGTTGTTACCAAGAGTCCAGGGAACCAGGTAGGATTAAGGTCTCGGAATGTCAAAGGGAGAGTTGAACCCTGGATCACACCAGTAGGTTCAAGCAACATCAACCAACACCACTACTTCCAACACACCCCATGGAAACTCAAGGGGCACATTATCAAAAATAAATCCAAATCATTTGTTTAGCAGACAACATACAACCTGAAGAACAGATAACCTGTCAATCGAATCGAAAAAGAAAACATATCACTGATTCCATACAAGAAAAAACGTAATGGCAAAATAACTCACAAGATATGAATTACAAAATCATTTAAAAAATCGACTTCAAGAAACATCTTTCCCATCTAAACATCTGAAAGCTCCACTGAGAAATATATATATATATACAGTTAGAAATTCCAGCGAAGCTAATATCAATAAAGCACAGACACATATATAATAGTCTTCAAATTACTCAGCACATTAAATCAAAGATGTGGGGAGGGGGGTAGGAAAATGCTGACTCAGGAGGACATAAAACAACGAAGTGTCTGTCCAGAGGGTGGGTTGGGTGGGTTGGGGGGTGGGTGGGAAAATGGGTCGGACGGGTGATGAAGAATACGACGCCGTTTCCGGAAATAATCGGAGGGGCGCCGACGCCGAGCAAGGAACTGAACACCAGCCAACACTCGGGCATTGGTCTCGAGACCTGACACACACACACACACACACACACACACACACACACACACACAAACACACACACACACACACACAAACACACACACACACGCACACATGCGGCTCCAATCTTGGAGGCCGACGGGCCAAAGACCCAAAGACCACAAAGAGGCGAACATGATGCAAGAAGATTACGGACCACGCACACACACACACACACACACATACACACACACACACACACACACACACACACACACACACACACACACACACACACCTGTTGCACCAGATCTGGGCTGGCAGATCAAGAAGCAATGAGACGCGAAATGAGACTTAAGATCACAGAACGTGTGAGATTAGACAAATGACACCCGAGGGCTCTTGACCACAGGAATGGATCTAGACAGCCGATGAATGAGAGAAGGCTGTGAAGATGACGAACCCTCGACCCATGACGGAAGTCCAGGAACCTCGACCTCGACCTAAGTTTAAAGACCAGAGGCTAGGATGCCTGGCAGTCTTGAATGTGAACCCTTTAGTATCAGATGAAAGAAACTGTACAATCCAGACGCTTCGAAGCTCGACTCTTAAAATTCCTCGACCTGAAACCATAGGCTTACGACCCTTTATAGCCCAGAACAACAATCCTCCATGAACCACCTCGAGACTAAAGACTTGAGGATCCGTTCACTTCGAACCACAACCCTCAATGAACCTCCTCGAGACCAAAGACTTGAGGACCCATCAATTTCGAACCACAACCCTCAATGAACCACCCTGAGACCAAAGACCGACAACCCGTTCAATTCGAACGAACTGAAATCCCCAACCCTCAAATGAACCACCCTGAGACGAGATGCCAATCAAACTACCAACCCAACGACCCTTAAGACCCTATATATAAAAAAAAAAGGAAAACGAAAGATCGACCACCATCGCCGGTCCTGGAGAGAGAGAGAGAGAGAGAGAGAGAGAGAGAGAGAGAGAGAGAGAGAGAGAGAGAGAGAGAGAGAGATGGATGGGTCCACCATCCAATGTCGGACTTAACAGACGACCTTCCTCCCCCGCGCCCTTTACAAGTCTGCCTCCTGACGCGGCGGAGGCGGCGGGAACAACAGCAGCAGCGGCAGCAGCGGAGACGGTGGCCGCTGGACGGGAGGGCTGGGACGGACGAGAGAGAGAGAGAGAGAGAGAGAGAGAGAGAGAGAGAGAGAGAGAGAGAGAGAGAGAGAGAGAGAGAGAGAGAGAGAGAGAGAGAGAGAGAGAGAGAATTTACGGGAGGTACACACAAAAAGAGAAGAACAAAATGTCTGATCAATAAACACAACCTCAGACATCAGAAACCAAAGCCATGAATATGTAAAAAAAAAAAACCAAATGATCCAACAATAGAAACCAGAAACCGCACAGCGATCCTAGAAACCACGTGTCAGAAACGTCCTTATCCCCATCCCACCCACTCTCACCTTTCCCATCTCTCCTTTCCTTCTTCCATTCCTCCTACCAAACCACAGCAAATACCCATCACCTCCTTAGCCCATGTGAGAGGCACCAAGAGGACAAGGACGAGGACAACGACGAGGACGACGAAGACGACGACGAGGACGACGAACACGAGGACGAAGAAGACAACGACGAGGACGAGGAAGACGAGGACGAAGACGAAGAAGACGACGACGACGAGGACGAGGACGACGAAGACGAGGACGAGTACGACGAAGATGACGACGAAGACGAAGACGAGGAGGAGGACGAGGACGACCGCCTCAGCCGCCACCACGACCACCAAACACCCTCCCCTGCCCCTCCCATTTGTCGTCTTAATGGTCGCTAGTTAACCCTTGGAATGCCTTATAATGGCGTGCCATTCCGGGATTCATCGAGAGAAGGAGGGGGAAAGGGGGAGGAGGAGGGGGGGGGAGAGATAGAGGGGAGGGGGTTAGAGGGATAGGAAAGAAGGAGGGCAGACTGGCTGGTTCATTCCTGGGGCCTGCTGGTCCCCCAGCGACCTCAATAGGAATGGAACGAGAGAGGAGCAACATTCCAGTCCACTTGAACATTCACAAGAAGGCTCGACGAAAGAACATTACTCCCACTAAACAGCCAATTAGGCTTAACAAGAGAACATTCCTCCTCAATGAACATTCAGTCAAGTTCAATGAAAGACACATTCCTCAATGAACATTCAGTCAAGTTCAATGAAAGACACATTCCTTCCCGCTGAACATTCACGAAAGTCCAAGAAAAAAACATCATCCTTCTCCCCAACTGAACCTTCATCACAGCTCATGAAAAGAACATTCCTCCCTCCCTCCACTGAACTTCTACGAGAGCTCAAGGAAAAGAACATTCCGTTCTACAGGTTGGCAGGTCCTGGCCACTACAGCCAGCCAACTTCCCGAGGGACTGGAACGTGGAGACAACACGCGGGGGTGTGTGGGGTGGGGAGGAAAAGGTATTGTCCAAATGTGCCTCGCTCTGTGTCGTTCCTCTGTACTTAAGGCTTGGGAGAATGGGAGGTGATTTATTGGTGTGTGTGTGTGTGTGTGTGTGTGTGTGTGTGTGTGTGTGTGTGTGTGTGTGTGTGTGTGTGTGTGTGTGTGTGTCCATCTCAGGATCCATCTTCCTTATTCCCTCTACTCATAGTTTCCTTTTTGATTTCCTACACCAAAATATTATCAACCAGTAGCATTAACACTCTCAATACGTCTCGAGAGCTCCAGACTCGATATCTCCAGCAATTTCTCCACAAAGAAAAGCTCCTCCATTCTTCTTTTAGAAGATGGTGGTGCGCGCGTGTGTGTGTGTTACACCCAGCACCCACATTCACACACACACACACACACATACACACAAACACCTTCCTCATCCATATTCCCCAGCTTCTGCATCGGAAGAGCTCTTCTTGTCTGTTCCTCACAGCTCCTATATCTCTGCTCAGGTGGGTCTTGCTCCTGAAATTTACACATACATATATATATATCTTCCCGAGTCTTATAAGGCTGGTGATTTATATATCGGGCAGGATTCCGCGTTCAGTGATATCATCTTTTACGGGAAGTCTTCGCTTAAATCTTGGGATCGAACGCAGGCGAACCATCCGGGGGCGCCCGACCCCCCACCTCAAAGGAAAAAGAAAGGGGATTGTATTTCTCTGGGGAGGTTTCAATCCTCTTTTACACCCGCGGGCTTCGACAGCCCAAGATTAAATTATATCCCCTCTACGTCGCTTGTCGAAACTCGGGCAAAATTGTGATGGATTTTTTTTGTTTTGTGTGTGTGTGTGTGTGTGGTGGGAGGGGGGGGGGGTCTCAGTTCTATTGGGGATCTGTGTGTCCAGTCTTTATTGCGGTGTGTGGAAGAAAACGATGAGTTACTCCCGTTCTAAAACTTGTTTCGTTGAAAAAAAAGCACAGGTCTCGTCACGGAACTCCTCGCTCCAAACGCGTCCATCCTTTCCCTGCTGCTGGAAGGAGAGCATTCTTGGGAGCTGCAGGGTAGCTCCTGGGTAAGGGGGTAAGGGGGCAATCATAGATAAACAATCTTCGTGGTTTTCAACATGACTTCTAAAGGGCCGGATCAAAGTTCGGGCCGTCATACCCAAGGGTCGCGCTCAAGGGTCGTACCGTCGTGGTCAAGGGGCCGCACCGTCGTGGTCAAGGGGCTGCACCGTCGTGGTCAAGGGCTGTACCGTTGTCTTAAAATGGATTAAGACCTTCTTTTGAAGCACTTAATCAGAGGCATCCCTTATTTCCCATCAAATACAGACCCCCTGGTCCCTAAAATCCTTCAGACATTTAAAGTAAATTTCTCCTAAAACTTTCAGGTTCTAGTGCATGGATGTTTCACTTTCTCTTCATGACTGACTATTTCTGCTCTACTTAAAGCGCTATAATTTTTCTTTTATTTTTTTTTTTCGTATCCATATCCACTCTCCCTGATACGATCTCATTTACATAATAACCTCACCCTCTCTCTCTCTCTCTCTCTCTCTCTCTCTCTCTCTCTCTCTCTCTCTCTCTCTCTCTCTCTCATCACTAACCTCTAGTGCCTTTCTCTCTCCAATCTTCACACTTTTGTTCCTCATTCCTCACACTACTCAACACCTCCCCGACACTGTTATTACTACATCATCATCAGCACTTCGCATCCTGCCTTCAAACCCTGTACTCCTTATTACCTATCCTCTTCCCTACTTATTCAAACGTGTCACACTGTGCCTCTATCATTTTCACACCTGATTCCTCATCTTCTTGTTTCTCAAGATGTACCTTCTTTCTTCTTCTTCTTCTTCTTCTTCTTCTTCTTCTTCTTCTTCTTCTTCTTCTCTTATACACCCCCGTTTTCAATCCCCCCTATCTATTTACACATATCTTCCCTTCTCAAGACCCCATTCACACCGCATTTTCTTACCTATCATCTCCTTACGCCTTCCCTTTCCATCCACTTACCTCCCTGTCCTCCACACGATGCACCCTACCTATCTTCTAAAGCCCCTTCTCACGTACCTATCCTTATCTAGCAGGCAGGGGACCCACGTGCCTTTTACTATGCCCAAGACACGACAGCCTACTCTAGAGAATGAAATGGCACACCCAAGTACGTCAGAAAAGGAAGACTTTCAGGATTCTCTCTCTCTCTCTCTCTCTCTCTCTCTCTCTCTCTCTCTCTCTCTCTCTCTCTCTCTCTCTCTCTCTCTCTCGCTCGCTCCTAAATTGGACCTAAATATGAGGTCCTAATCTGGACTGATCTCAAGTTAATTGGTGCTAAACTCCTGAAATGGACCTGGCTATAAATTCCTCAGTAAACGAAACTGGTCTCATAACTGGTGCTGAGCAAAACTACTCCTGAACTAACTGGTCCTCGAGGAAGTGGTCTTAGCGTAACTGTTCTCCAGCTAACTGGTCCTTGAGTAACTATTCTCCAACTAAATGGTCCTCGAGGAAGTGGTCTTTGAGTAACAGTTCTCCAACTAAATGGTCCTCGAGGAAGTGGTCTTTGAGTAATTGTTCTCCAACTAACTGTTCCTCAAGGAACTGTTCTCCAACTAACTGGTCCTCGAGGAAGTGGTCTTTGAGTAACTGTTCTCCAACTAACTGGTCCTCGAGGAAGTGGTGTTTGAGTAACAGTTCTCCAACTAACTGGTCCGGGACTGACTGGCTCTGACTGCTTTCGAACAAACTGGTCCATAATGTGACTGTTACCATCATGATCGGTGGCGTGGATGGGGTGCTTGCTGTCTGGAAAGATGGTGATGGTTGATGGTGATGGTTGATGGTGATGGTTGATGGTGATGGTTGTGGCTCATGGGATGACGGTGACGTTGGTGATAGTGAGAGCGAATATGAGGAGCAACTGTGACGAGGAGGATGATCATGATGATTTTGATAGTGACACTAACGGTGGTGGGAGATGGTGGTGACTTCAGGTGGATGGTTTTGGAGACAGTGAGGAGGAAAGGGGGGGGGGTGGAGAAAGGGGGAGTTGTAATGATCATGAGTGAAGGTGAGAATCGTGGCAAGCAACATCTTAGAGGCAGCAGCTGGGGGGAGAGAGATGATGTTAGCAGCAACAGCTGGGAAAAAAAAAAAAAACAACCCAGCACCAACATCATCACTATCACCAACACTAAGACCATCACCACCACCACCATCCCCAACACCAACAGCCCAGCCCATCCTCCTCCCTCCCTCCCTTGGCCTGGCTGCTAGCCACGGACACCCCCTCCCTCCCCTCCCCAATAAGTAATGATTCAACCCGCCCCAAACTTTCTTCATATATTCTGGCAAAATGAGACGCCATCCCTTTCCCCCCCTCCTCCCCGCTACCTCCATCACTATACTCCCTCACCCTCCATCACGCTAGACACTCCCTCCCTCACTTAACTCCTTACTTCCTTTCGCTTTCCTCCAACGCAAATCCCACAGATTCCCAGAGAGGAATACCTCTACATTCCATACTCCCTCACCCTACATGGGTAGACACTCCTTCCGTATCTCCCTCACCCTACATGGGTACACTCCTTCCCTATCTCCCTCACTCTATGTTGGTGCACATCCTCCCCATCTCCCCAGCCTCCATGCTGGCGCCTGCCTCTTTCCCTCCTCACCCCAACAAGACATACGAGGTATCACATACCCTCATAACTCCCCCCAGCGACTAAGTTACGACCCAGCTTCTAATCTCAGTAAATTTTGCCTCTCTCTCTCTCTCTCTCTCTCTCTCTCTCTCTACTCCCCCAACCACCCCCTCTCCCCGTTATCATCCTGCCTCATACGCTGGTTCATTATCTCTTGCCTCCTGTATCATCCTAATTCTTATTCATTCATTACTCATACTCCCCGTCTTCTCTCACCTGATTCTCATTCATTCCTCATACCTTACTTCCCTAGTCACCATATTCTCTTACTTCTCCATCAAGAAAAACTTTCCATTCAATTTTATTTTCGTTATTATCTGTTTCTATATCTTTTACCTTCTATTTATCTTATCCGTTCGTCCCACTGTCAAGGACCAGGCCATCACATCCAAGGGTCGTACCGTCGTGCTTATGGGTCGTACCGTCGTGCTCAAGGGTCGTACTGTTATGCTCAAGGGACGTACCGTCGTGCTCAAGGGTCGTATCGTCGTGCTCAAGGGTCGTAACGTCGTGCTCAAGGGTCGTACCGTTATGCTCAAGGGACGTACCGTCGTGCTCAAGGGTCGTACCGTCATACTCAAGGGACGTACCGTCGTGATCAAGGGTCGTACCGTCTTGCTCAAAGGTCGTACCGTCGTGTTCAATGGTCAATGGAGTCAACATCTAAACTTCCACTTCAAGAAAGCAGCTAACCCACCCAAAAAATTGTAAGTAAATACATGAATAGAATAGAATGCCAGTGTTGAAGTTTACACGAAACATGAACGCTGATTCAATCAGTCCAAATTCATGAATAGCCGGATCTACGTAGGCTTAAAGCGGTCCCCCTATCTATCACTACGAAAAACTACTCAATAACCGTAGTTTAAATCGGTGTTGCCATAGAAAGATACGGTAAAATAGATATATATACAGTTCATACCAATTACAAGAAGAGACTGTTCAATTACCGTGTTCAAAGTCAGGTCTGTGTTCACATCTTGCAAAGCGAACACAAATACTTCAAAGAATATCCCTTTCTAGTTTTCCTTGAAGAGATGGCATGGAGTCTCAAAGCATGACTTCCTGCCACATAAAAACTATCCATAAATACATTTTTACCGAAACTTTCTCCGACAATCTTACATTTTCTCGCCATTAGTAAGAGAGAAGTTAACCACAAAACGCCTGAACCTTAACATAAAACCCGTAGGGTTTGGAATAGTGGCCTCTTCCTCTACACATCCTCTACTGACTTTCATACCAAATACTCGAAAAAACCTGGGATTATTACCAGTTATCTCTGCTATGGAGGATATAGAGAGGCCTCTCTAAATGACTGTAGTCCAATGATATCGACCGTGTCGTCGTACAATGATCACAGGACGTGCCTAAAGGGGTTAAAGTATCACCTACGCTTAAGACACAGGGTAAAGTAATTGGTAATTTACTTATTCAAAACGTAGATATGCTTCTTGTAGAAATCCAGTGCACGAGGCTTTCCTGTTACAAGAACGTGGGGGGAAAAAAATTCATACAAGGTAGGTAGTCTTCTCCAACATTTATTATTAATACATGGAAACTCAGGGGGGAAAAAAAAGTGCAAGAATCCGTAAAGTTATTTCTTTTTCTTGTGATACACTAAGAAATGTAGCAAGGATATGGGTGTGTTATAGTACGCAGAGTGAAAATGAGTAGTTTCATACACGACTCCCAAAAACCTTCATTATTCAATGAATACGGCAACTGCACCGTGTTCAAAATCATATGAAAAAAAAAAAAGAATTTGTGATCGACCAGTCTGTATCGACCAGCTACTTCGCTGCTGGTTGTGGAGTTTCGCCCAAAAAAGAAATTTGTCTTAAGCGGGGCATTCTAAAGACGGCATTTTCTTCCTGAAACCCATTTACGATACAAGTTTTCTTTTACACAGTCCAGTATCACTACCGACAAGAGAAAATGAAATGTACTACGGATTTCTTAATAAAAAAAAAGAATAAAAAAACAATTTCGAAAAAGGACTTTCTACATAAAAGTCTTTTAGTACCTACTTAAGGACTCCGTGGCGAGGATATAAAACCCGCCTCTCTCTCGTGACCAAACAGCGCACAAGACTAGTGGTTTTACGCGGGCTTGTGTAACATCCTACATGTGTAAGGCTACGTGATGTAAGACGCTGGTGGTGTGGAGTGGGAGGGTACGAGGCAGTGGGCCATCCATCAGGGAGGCCATCAACTTCAGACGCTGGGGAAGGAAAGGGAGGAAGGAGTTGGGGGGAGGTTTTACCTCAATTCTCCTCTTCCTTCTTCCTTCTTCTCTTACTACTACTACTACTACTCTCCTCCTCCTCCTCCTTCTTGCTAATGCTCTGTTCCGAGATATTTCCCCTCCCGTCTCTAATCTGTCCCCCTCCTTCGCCACCACACTTACAGGCTCCTGCACCGCCCTTGCACCCCAAGAGTTTACTATTAAAGAGTTTACTTTGCGCGATGGCTGTCCATCATATTACTACTCCCCCTCAGCATGGACAAAGTGCCTTGGGTTGAAGATGAAATATTTCGTCAACAAAGCTGGGTCAAGATAGTTCTTTCCCTGAAACGAGCTCCTTTGCTCCGAAAGATCAAGACAAGACAATTCACTGTTTGAACACACTCCTAAGCTACGACAGGTCAAGACAATTCCGTCTCTAAACACACTCTTCTAAGCTCCAACAGACCAAGTTTAAGACACTGCTTTGTCGAAACGTATTCCTTTGCATGATAGTACATCATACAACTTTCCTCAATTCTCCTCCTAGAAATTCAAAAGGAAAAACTAATTTCGAGACATATCTTCGAATCCAGGAAATCGTGAGAAAAAAAAAATCAGTTGACGATGCATTTCCTCTATCAAGATCAATCAAATCCCTCATCATGACAAATCACGCCAAGAAAAGCTCCTGTCAAGAAAAATCCCCATAAGTCAAATCCCCGAAAAGATAAATCCTGTCAAAAACAAAAATCCTACCTACCAAGATAAATCCTGTCGTAAAAAAATCCATATCAAAGATAATCCTGCAATGAAAAATTCTACTCCTGACAAATCCAGTCATGAAAAAAGATCCCATCATGAAAAATATCTCCTGTCAACATAAATCCCCCTTCCAGAGCAGCTCCCAAGCACGAGACCCCTCTCTCCTTCTTCCGCCATGAGTCTGAAGACACCAAAAGAACTCCCATTTACCAGCACTTGTTGAGGACACAAGAAGCTCTCATCTCTTATCAAATTCTTCTTTTCTTTTTCGTCTCTATATATTTCTCAACCAAACTTTGGGTAACTGTTCTCCAACTAACTGTTCCTCAAGGAACTGTTCTCCAAGTGGTCCTCGAGGAAGTGGTCTTTGAGTAACTGTTCTCCAACTAACTGGTCCTCGAGGAACTGTTCTCCAACTAACTGGTCCTCGAGGAAGTGGTCTTTGAGTAACAGTTCTCCAACTAACTGGTCCTCAAGGAACTGTTCTCCAACTAACTGGTCCTCAAGGAAGTGGTCTTTGAGTAACTGTTCTCCAACTAACTGTTCCTCAAGGAACTGTTCTCCAACTAACTGGCCCTCGAGGAACAAAGTATCAGGTCTACCTTCTTCAAAGACATCGTTGGCTGTACATTCTTCGTGTTGGAATTTATGTGTAATATGCTTTACTCAACCTACTTCAGCTGCAAGTAAGATTATGACAACAGGTAAACCTCGTCCTGAATGATTAAAGTTGTTATCTGGCCCTCATATAGACTGACCCCCAGCAGATAACCTCGTCCTGGACTATCAGCCCTTCTATTTTCTGTCCTTTCCATGTTCTGTCCTCCAGTTGATAACCTCGCCATGGACCATCTGGTCTCCTGCTATTTGTCCTTCCCATGTAATGTCCTCCAGCAAATATAAACACACACACACACACACACACACAAATGCAGGTATATGTTTCCGGCTAAATCACTGATCTCATCATCAAAATACACGTTTTTTCTGTACTTTCCTATCTTTACTACATCTTTCTTCACCACACATACTAATCCTCACTACACCCTCATCTTCCCAATTACATCTACACCTCCAAATATAGACAGATTTTTTGCTCTCGCCTTCACTATATCTTCTCTTACACTGGTATTTTATCTTTACGACTAAAGTTATTCTATAAAATATTATCTTCACTACATCCTAATCTTCAATGCCGCTTCATCTTCCCTACACTATTCGGTGTGCAACCTCATTTCCTCTACTCATTTAATTCATTACACCATCATCTTCACTACACCTTCATCACATTCACTATATCCTACATTTCAATGCAGCTTCATCTACTCTACACTATAAAGTTTTTCTATACAAACCTCATTCTCACTATCTTTTTCACTACATCACCATCTTAATTGCATCTTCATCATCTTCACTACAACACAGTCTTCAATGCAGTTTCTTTTTTTTCGTGCACTAACCAGATTTTCTATTCGCCATCATCTCTACACATTTTTTTTTTTCCACAGACAGCATCTTCACTACACCTTTACCCTATTAATCAAATCACCTGATACTCCATCTTCGCGACATAATATTTTTTTTTCTGATCATCTTCAGTACAACCTTATCTTTACTACATCTTCCCTATTACATCTTCTCTACACCATCGACAATAATAGTCTGGACTGATCCTCATGGGATATGCAATACACTTTTAACTTTCATTCTATTTACATTTACGGAATCACTACATCCTTCGACAACACAGTTCTCTAAACCTTACAATAAAACACTACTTGTCTGTTATCATCTCCCCTGCATGTTGAGTTCACTATATCAACAACATATCCGGTCCAATTATCATCTCCCCTGCATGTTGAGTTCACTATATTAACAACATATCCGGTCCAATTATCATCTCCCCTGCATGTTGAGTTCACTATATTAACAACATATCCGGTCCAATTATCATCTCCCCTGCATGTTGAGTTCACTATATTAACAACATATCCGGTCTAATTATCATCTCCCCTGCATGTTGAGTTCACTATATTAACAACATATCCGGTCTAATTATCATCTCCCCTACATGTTGAGTTCACTATATTAACAACATATCCGGTCTAATTATCATCTCCCCTGCATGTTGAGTTCACTATATTAACAACATATCCGGTCAATTATCATCTCCCCTGCATGTTGAGTTCACTATATTAACAACATATCCGGTCCCATATGCTTTGAGATAGGTATATAAGGAGGTGCCCAGAGCTTTTCTTCTCATTCCACTTCCGAAGACCGAAGGGTCAACACCTCACAAAATTCGCTCCAGAATGGAAAGATACGACAAAGTTGATCTTGTCACTCTCTGCAAGGATCTGGGAATTCTTCGAGTGACTAAGAAATCCCTGAGCGAATTGAGCCATGGATGTTCTCGAACACTGCTGGGCGAAGGTGACTATGGGACCTGCTGGAGAGTTGTGGGCAAGGAGCAAGACTTCGTTGTCAAGAAGTTCCACGGCCTCGACTCCTGCATGTCCCTGATCGACGAAGTCACCTGGCTCAACAAGGTCCACGGGATCGACGGGGTGCAAGAAATCATAGGTATCGTGACGAAACAGCAACTCCTCATCACACACTACACCGGCCAGTCACTCAGCGCTTTCTGTGACGAAAACACCGTCGACGAGGACTTGATGTTCGCCATCTTGGGCCAGCTCGCGACCATCCTTCACCAGATAGCTTGCTGTGAGGTATCCCACAATGACATCAGGGAGGATAACGTCTGCGTGAAGGAAGTCCGCGGTGGCGTTCAACTCACCGTCATCGACTTTGGAGTAGCATCCGACAGCGGCCATTCTGCTTACGAATCAGACACCTTCAGGATGGCTGAACTGTGCGATAGACTCATCCGCCGATACTCCCTTAACATGCCTGCCGAGATAAGTGTGTGGATCCAGAGAGTTCTGAGTGACAAGGAAGAAGAACGCCCCACGCTGAAGGACCTCCTTAAGTTGATTCCCGAGGAGTAAGACACCACCACTTCGTTTTGAGGACTGAAGATATTCTTCTAATACATATATATAGATATAGCAAGATATATATATATATTTTATATACATACAAGACTTGTTTTCTTTTATTTTCGCGAAGGAAATTTTATTTTATGGACCTCGAGACCACTGGCCTCCACGCGGCGAGGTCCGGTAACTCTGAGGGAGCGTAAACCCTCAGAGGCTAACAGTGGTCACTCATGCAACACACATTTCAACATACATACATACATACATACATACATACATACATACATGCATACATACATACATACACTACCTTAGGTAACTCTCTTTCGAACAAACAATTATCTGCAATCCTTCCCACGTGGTGTCCTCCAGCAGTTAACCTGCTCATGGACAGTCACGTGTCCTTGTTTTCTGTCCTTCCCATACACTCGTAATCGTAATATGAGTTTAAATGCAACACGATGAATATCTATAGAAAGTGATCCTGAAATATGGGCATGATTTTCAGTAGTACATGTACACACGCGCACACACAATAGCGAAATGACGACAAAAAAAGCTTCTCTCTCTCTCTCTCTCTCTCTCTCTCTCTCTCTCTCTCTCTCTCTCTCTCTCTCTCCTCTGCTGTCCTTTTTGTTCTACTGCTCATAAGGGGATTACAACATTTGCAGTAGTTTTCAGGCCTGACCACCTCGCCTGCACAATGGGTCTGCGGGGTCTGTGTGTCCATATAACTCCTCTTGTTTCTTTTTCCTCCTCCTTCTGATGTGCATCATTCCTTGTTTATCTGATCATTTACCTACCTTTCTGACATGTATCTTTCATCCTCTCTCTCTCTCTCTCTCTCTCTCTCTCTCTCTCTCTCTCTCTCTCTCTCTCTCTCTCTCTCTAAATTTCTCGCCACTTCCCTCCCTCTCTCCCCTTACTTTCTCCCCGATCCCCATCGGGCAAACGCTACATACACCCCATCAGGCGAGGTTCAGGGGGGGGGGGGGGGGGAGCCAAATGCAATTTGGTAAATCCTCTGTTTTTGGAACCCACTTTCTTTTATATTTTTTCTTCCTTTTTTTCTTTTTTTTTTATTTTGAAGAGAGGTTCGTTCTCTCGCTCGTCTACTCCTGCCGGAGGCTCCCCCTACATTGCTCCACACTCTTGCCCAAGCAGCTGTCTTTGGATTAAACTTCTGAACATATATCTTTTGCCTTTGTTCCCACAATTTCACACGGGGTCTCACACAATCTTACAGGGGTCTTACGCAATATGACAAGTCTTACACGACATTAAAAGGGTCAACCCACAATCTTACAAAGGTCTTTCACAATCTAACCAAAGCCTTTACACCATCTCACAAGCATCTTACACAATTTTTACAAATGTCAAGATCTCTGTCAACGGGACTTTACTGCCTCTGTGAAAGGACTCCAAGACTGATCCAAAAGGCTATATTTATACACATATATATTTTTTTCTGCTAATAATTTCTTTCCGTGAACTTCTGGGGTTAATACCTGATGGGTCAAGGTAAAAAGCACGTTTGGACCTTATCCAATCCATCTTATCTACGAGAGACCTGATGGCGGTACAGAGATAAACTTATTTCAACAGACTTTACTTAAAGAGTTCAAATCACCTCGACACGACTCGACAACATGACGCATAAACACCTCCATCTCTATAGGTAGAGGAGGAATTTCACGACACTTCTACTGCAATCCTCCAAGCGGATAGTCTAGTAACCACACCATACTTCCTATCCTGTCCCACGTCATCAAGAGCAAGGGAAGGAGCAGCATTACTCCTGAATCAGGAGTTGTGGGAGTATGTGATAGAGTGTAAGAAAGTAAATTCTAGATTGATATGGGTAAAACTGAAAGTTGTTGGAGAGAGATGGGTATACATAGATTACGACTGTACTATTACTATCCTCCAGCTGATAATGTATAGACAGACTATCTTTATTATCTTGTCCCCATCATATGGAGGTAACGACACAGGATATTAGGACAGTCCTTCGGCAGATAATCTCGTCACAGACCATCAGGTCTTCTGTTACGTGACCCGTTCATGTAATTCACAGGACTTCTGCTTTACAGCTCTTGTGCATTTGTCTGACCCAGAGACAGATGTCTCCCCTACACACAGACCACCTGGCTTAACCATCGAAGATCAGGGGCAAATGCGCCATCATAAGTAACTTAATGGACAGTTCTTGTGTTTCTCTCGGCACCTTGTATAAACCAGCAAGGAAAAAAAAAAAATATTCTTCAATGTGAATCATAAACATAAACATGTTTACTAGAACTTTGTTAATACGTGTGTCCAAGACACACACACACACACACACCTTACATACACACCCTACACCCCTCCTATCACACACACCCTACACCCCTCCTATCACACACACCCTACACCCCTCCTATCACACACACCCTACACCCCTCACATCACTCACACCCTACACCCCTCCTATCACACACCCTACACCCCTCCTATCACTCGCCATCAAGTATTCAACTTGAACGCGACAATGAACCCAATTTCTTACCTCCACGATTCTTTTTACAACATTCTATTCATATTCTCTATAATTCGTATTCTCCATAATTCAATGACTACTTTATATGACAACAAAAATATATATATATTAGGTAAGTCTGAGTTTTCACCTCCAAATGTAGTATATACCATAAATCTTTAAATCATAAATGTGTACACATCAAGAGCCATATGTAAAGACAGAGCGAGTGTGTGAGGGTGTTCACCAAGTCTTTCCCGATTGGTCAACTCGACGCTTGACGGCCTTAACGACCCTGGCAGGTCGACGGGCCAAATAACCAATCTCCAACAAGTCGACAATCGACTCCTTCCCCATAAGCGAGGTACAAGAATATTGCTATTAGGAGCAGACATCCTAATTAGCATACGAGATGGGTTATATGTCGAGAGAAATTCAATACATGCATATCCTAAATCCCTAAATGGCTTTAAAGGTCCTCTGTTTAAGAGGGTTCTGAATTATCACTCTTATTACACGACCAATTAAGGCTCATTTTATTAGGTTTCAGTAGCCTTAGGCCCGAACTCCAGGCAGGAGCAGGGAAATGATGGATTCCTTTGGAGTGAGGAGGTCCCTTCCGTCCAGTGATGATTATGCGGAGCAGGCAGAGTCCGGTAACACCAACTTCAATTAATAGCAGCTGCAATTAAGACACCCCTGTCAACGCGAACACTTGGCATTATAATGACAGTTTCGTTAATGAGGGTAATTAAGATGATCATAACAGAGAATTATGAAACAGATTACATGGGGGTAAAGTTAGCTTAACTTTACTCACGATTAGCGAGAGGTGGTGAACAACACGCGTTGCCGGGTATACATATATACATACTATACATGCCGGCATCGGGTATGCTCCCCCCGTTAAAAGGCTATTATGCCGGCAATCTGCGTGTACGCGAGATGGGATATTTTACCGAGCCAATCAAAACACAGGTATATCGTGTTAGCCGATCAGAGCTCAATGCTGACCAAAAAACAGTAATTCTATATTCAATATTGGCCGCTCGAACATCACCGCCATATACATACATACATACATACATACATACATACATACATATATATATATATATATATATATATATATATATATATATATATATATATATATATATATATATATATATATAATCAACATCAGTGGTGGGATTGAAAATAAATCGAATAAATTGTGTTTTCAAAAACGCAAATGAATATCAAAATCCGGCACAATGCAAATTAAGTTAACTATTAAAAAAAAAAAAAACTAATTGATTGAACAATTCTCATCTCCAGTACTTTTCGTCTATATTCAACATTCTTTCGATGCGACATATACGACGGTTACGTAATTTACCATTAGGTGATGGCAATGGAACGAAAACCTTAGGATGAACACAAACGAATGGACTCTCACTTGATTTGCTTAGGGAATATTTAGTGGCTAGGGAGCTTTACAGTACTATTAATACTGTTGTGTGGTGGTGATGGTGGGGGTGAGGGAGGGAGTGAGAGCAGGGGGCGGCCCACCCGCGCCACTACCATAATAGGTATGGGGGGTGGGGGGTGGTAGGAAGGAGGGGGGGGGGTTTAATGCAGTAATAGTGGAGTGGATTGGGGCACCGGCCTCACCCCCATCACGATTATAGGGAAGGGGTTTAGATCTACAACTGATGAGTGGAGTGGAGCGTGTACCTCCATCACTATTATAGGGAGAGAGGCGGCCTGGGCTTGCCTTCGCCTGCTTGTGGACTTGTGGAGGGGTGTCGAGTGTGGCCGCCCGTTCCCCTACGATCATCAGTAAGTGTGTGTGTGTGTGTGTGTGTGTGTGTGTGTGTGTGTGTGTGTGTGTGTGTGTGTGTGTGTGTGTGTCTGTGTGTGTTCAAGCCAAAAGGTGTAGTAAACTTGACAACAGACGTAGATATTGAGTATCTATCCCAAGTCTGGCCATTGGCCCCTCATCCTTTGGTCTGGCCATGGGCCAATACACTTGCCTTGTTGTAAGCCATCTGGCTTCACCTGGCCACTGGGCCCTTGGCTTCATTTGGCCCTCCCTGGCCCCCCTTAGCCTCACCTAGCCTCTGGCGCTTTGGCTTTACTTGGCCCATAATCCCTTTGATTCATCTGGCCCTTATAGCCACTAACCCTTTGGCTTCGTTTGGCCCATAACCCCTTGGATTCATCTGGCCCCTTGCCATTAACCCTTTGGCTTCAACTCCCCGCTCAACAACCATAACAGCGCGACACTGCAACCCGTAATTACACCTCTCCCATATATACAGGTCGCGTAACTGCATCGCGTACCTGTCACGTCTCCCCCCAATTAGTGTTGGGGATGTGCGATGACGCTGGGGAAGTGCAACGAAGTGATGGGAAGTGAAGCGAGGTGGAGGGAAAGGCGGTCGACACGGTGGAAAGGGAAGGGAAGGGAAGGGAACGGTGCGTGAACGAGTTACAGGTAGAAAAGTGTGTGTGTGTGTGTGTGTGTGTGTGTGTGTGTGTGTGTGTGTGTGTGTGTGTGGGAGGGAAGGCTGAAGAATGGCCATGGGAAAGAGACAATGAAGGGATGGTGTAGAAAGCTGTAGAGGTTGGAGGGATGGTTATGGGAGAGAGAGGGGGGAAAAGGGGGTCCTCCGTTGAACGGTTGACAGAAGCGTTGAAAACAACGCTGAAAAAAAAAATGCTCCCTTGAAAAAAGAAAAAAAAAATATACGATAAAGGACTAAACCGGCTGTTGTGTTACCGCTGTGTACACTACACACGCACGCACAAACACATTATCGTATTTCAAAAAAACTAAAACATCATTAACTCGTACAAGAAGGAAAGCCTCTTCCATCCCTTCCATAGGTCCCATCCCACATCTCCATAAATATCATCGATCAGATAGAACTTCCATACAAGATTCACTGTAGATATAAGAGCTGACATTCCATTGCTTAAAATCACAAAATCCCTAAAATCTATAAACTTTAAGGGTACTGCCAAATTACGCACTGAACGTAGACTCAACCTGAGGATTATCAAAGCGACTACAAGACTCATATTTCGACCACGTAGAGCAACTCTTACCTCCATTTAATGGTATTCAGACTCATATTTCGACCACGTAGAGCAACTCTTACCTCCATCTAATGGTATTCAGACTCATATTTCGACCACGTAGAGCAACTCTTCCCTCAACCCCGTGATGCCTAACCACTTATAGACTCGACACCACAATATTCAGCAGCATCCGTCAGTTGATACAAACCTCGCCAGCAAATTTAAGTCTCGGTTTCGACTGCGTCGAACACCATAACCCGAGGTAATCAGCGGTTCCCTCCTCCCTCTCCTCGCAGCTGCTCCAGCTTTCCGCTCACACTGGTGCAGCTGGCTGGCTGCTTGCCTTGCAAAGGAGGAGCTCTTCGTAACGGACCAAACTTTGGCTATAAGAGTTCAAAGTCTCTCCCTCCCTCCCCCACCAAGAAATTTCACGGCACGAATTCTTTTCCTGCCGATTTTGGTTGTAACTTCGTGTTCCTTCTGTAATACTTGCCCTCGAGTATTATATTTTTTCCCCCTTTTTCTTCTGTATTAGTCTCGAAATAAATGAGCTCGAAAATGGGGCAAGGAGAAAGTGGAGGTGTAACCCCTATGATTCGCCCAATGAGGCTACAATCTACCAATCAAAAAACGTTATCTTTATATACCTATCTCTCGTCAACAAGTTTTTCAAGAATGCCAAAGAATACATCAGGCCTGACGCTCCGCCACTGTCCATAACTGGAGAACGCATCCTCCGTCTGTTTCCACCAACACAGCTCAAACAGTCTGGTGTTTCAGGAGACTTTTGCGCTCGCATAAACCTCTCTTTGTCCAGGCCTGAGTCTGAGGCTTGTATGCACATCACTTGACAGTAAAGTTACTTCCAGACGTTTCCAGGAGCCAGTAAAAGAAGTTAATCTGAGAGAGAGAGAGAGAGAGAGAGAGAGAGAGAGAGAGAGAGAGAGAGAGAGAGAGAGAGAGAGAGAGAGAGAGAGAGAGACGCCGATGCCATTCAGCAACTACAGTACTCTATCATAAAGCATGCTGTAGCTGTAACTAATGCATACAGAGTGCTTCTTCAAGACATGGTGTCGTGTATACAGTCATGTAATCTTATCCAAATGGACGAAGCATCTTGTCCCGATGTTCAGAGCTCTTAAAATGTACGACATTAGCTATAAAGACAAGAGAATCTGCGTTCCAGATGGGGACATGTGGAATGAGGAAAGTGGAAGACGGGCCTACGATTATCTTAATGGAACAGGAGTCGAGAGAGAATATTCAACAAATTAAGAACTAACAGACTTTATCACGGACGGGCTATTTGAGGTTAATGAGAGGAAGATCTGAGCCAATGGCGGCCTTAACAGTGAATTACGAATCAGCAGGTGCTCCTGGGTGACTGGCTATCTTGAGACTGTGGAAGTCCTGACCTAACCTAACATACTCTGACCTAACCTAACCTAATTCGGCCACAGTTCTCTATTCCTGACCATCTTGGCAAACCCTTGCTTCTCCCCTCACACCTTTTGTCATCCGCTTCCAATGATGTCCTGGGGTACGACCGTGAGTTCTTCCAAGACGTATATCATTCCTATGGCGTCCTCTGGGTACACAAGTCTTCAGCCAAGAACCTTCAAGAAAATGAGGGGCCTTTGACTACAAACTCACACGAGCGCTCAGGGTCGTCTTGATACACTTTAATTACTCGAGAAAGCCATACTCCAGTGTCCCCAAGCAGTCAGACCCAGGCAAGCGTCCCAGAAGAAGAGTCTTAAGGGATAAAATGCGCTGCAAGTACCCTGTCACACCGTCATTACGGAAACCCCAAAGTGTCACTTTCTGACGACATGTCTCCGTCGCCCTCCTTGTCTTGCCACCATCCGAGCTGGATGCCCCACGAGACACACGGCGATAAAGACAGCGAAATGAATATCGTTAATTACGGTGAAACTTCTCCCGCAAAAACGCACTTGTTGTTAAGAAATCAAGAACAAAAATACTTTAATTGTTATATCCTCCAGACGCCTCTGACCAGGCTGGAATTTGAGCAAGACCAGCCAGGATCCATACCTGGAAAGCAATCTCATTCCAGGCGAGACATTTCCACCCAAGAAGTTCCAAGAGGCAAGAGAGAGAGAGAGAGAGAGAGAGAGAGAGAGAGAGAGAGAGAGAGAGAGAGAGAGAGAGAGAGAGAGAGAGAGAGAGAGAGCAGACGTGAAGCCGTTCCAGTGCACGAGGTTTCGGTACGATTACGGACAGCGTGAACGAGGCTAAGTTTACATCAGCCGGGGAACAATGAGACGTTGTACAGCTGTCCAAAACACAGGAGGGGGGGGGGGGTTAAATGCCATATTAGATCAACACTTCCGAGCTATGTTCACTGATCACTTCCAGGATAAGTTGGGGTCGATCTTTCCATGATATACTTAATCAAAATTTCCATACTATATTAGGCCAGTAATTCTGTTCCATATTACGTCGGCCAGCTATATTAGGACGATTAATTCATGCCATATTAAATAGGGAAGCCTACATTAGGCTAATCATTCCATACAATATTAAGTCGAGGAGATACATTAGGTCGATTATCCCGTGCCATATTAAGTCGAGGAGATACATTAGGTCGATTATCCCGTGCCATATTAAGTCGAGGAGATACATTAGGTCGATTATTTCATGCTGTATTAAATCGGAAAGATGTATTAGGCCGATTCTTTCATGCCATATTAACCACGGTAACTGCCATGCCATATTACGTCGGCAAAGCTATACACATAAGGCCGGCAACTGCAGAAGCCTCGCTGTAAGTAGGAGGAGATATGTTCGCCGTCAGACAGGGCACAGAGCGACCATTCTGGGGGCCGGACGAGACCCAAGCGGCGTTACGAAGGGATGCAACTAAGGAGGACGAATTACAGGACCTTTGGGGGACGAAATTAGAATACGCCCGGGAGGGTAGGGAGACGGAGGGAAGGAGGGAGGGAGGGTTGAGAGGAGAGGAAGGAGAGGAGGTAGGTAGGTAGGTAGGTGAGGCGCTATGAGGGAGACGAAACACACACCACCACATCGACCAGACCTTCTAAGGGTACGAAAGGAGGAGGACCCGGCGTCGTAAGGAGTGAGGGCGAGAGTTGAACAAAGACGCCATGCCACGGGGTCGGGGGCTAATGCTCACGATCTTGGGTAAGGTCTCTCTCTCTCTCTCTCTCTCTCTCTCTCTCTCTCTCTCTCTCTCTCTCTCTCTCTCTACCGCCACAGTTCAGAGGAACATTACACTTAAGGGTTCGATCAAAAAAAAAAAAAACTTCTGGCTTTTACAAGTTTTTTTTTCTTCTTTATTGCTTTTCAATTCTTTTTTCATCATAATGCAAATGTATGAGTTCATTATCGATTCTCTCCTCCAGGTTCAGAGGTAGTAATGAGAGAGAGAAGAGAGAGAGAGAGAGAGAGAGAGAGAGAGAGAGAGAGAGAGAGAGAGAGAGAGAGAGAGAGAGAGAGAGAGGGTACGTAGCATATAACAGGGATGCTTTAAGAGGGAGGAGGGGGGGGGGGGGATGAGAGTCAAACACACAGTCTTTACATAAAATACAAAAAAGTATGATTAATACAAAGTCTACTGATTCCTGATGAAGTCAGATACGGTTGAGATGGGGCTGTTCTTGCAGCGGTGGCTATGATCTCATGTGGGCTTTAACAGCAAGGGGTACTGAGCTGTAACCTAGGGGAAAAGGGATCCCAGATGGCAGGAGGCGCTGGTGGCGGAAGTGGTACTGTAGCTTCGTTATGAGCCGTGGTCGTAGTCCTGTGTGTGTGTGTGTGTGTGTGTGTGTGTGTGTGTGTGTGTGTGTGTGTGTGTGTGTGTGTGTATGATGGCCACTTACATGAACTATACAAATCTTCTTGATATACGATTTTACAGGCAATATATAGTCCCTAACTCCATCACCACCGCCAACACGACCTCCACCACCTCCACCACTATCACCACCACCCAGCCTCCAGCACCAACACTATCACCACCACCCAGCCCCCAGCACCAACACTATCACCACCACACAGCCTCCATCACCAACACTATCACCACCACCCAGCCCCCAGCACCAACACTATTACCACCACCCAGCCTCCAGCACCAACACTATTACCACCACCCACCCTCCAGTACCAACACTATTACCACCACCCACCCTCCAGCACCAACACTATTACCACCACCCACCCTCCAGCACCAACACTATCACCACCACCCACCCTCCATCACCAACAGCAAAGCTCAACTTGGGGGTGAAATACCATGATATTAATGGCTCTCCCCATGATTCATGGGACCCATCCCCATCTCCTCATTATCATGGGGGAGAAAGGGAGGAAATATGGCGCTGACACCACTTCCCTCCACCATATTAGGGGGGGGGGGGGGGTGGGAGAAAAGGAAAGAGATTCCATACGTCTATCATAGCGTCACTCTACATCATCATCTACATCATCATCTACATCATCATCATCATCAACACAGACACAAACATCATCATTTCAACTTCGTAATTAGCGAGTTAACAGACATCACCACCATCCCCATCTCCATCACCACCAAAGCCACCATCACTCCCCCCCAAAAAAACCCAGCAGCAGCACCATCACCACCAACACCACCACCACCACCAACACTAGCACATTTACCGCCAACGTTTCCACCAACATTCACCACCAACCGCCCAGGAGGACGCCGGCGTCTGTCGCCACACAATCACAGCTGATTCCCGGCAACAGACGAAGCCAAAAGACATGTGACACCAGGAAATAGCTCTCTCTCTCTCTCTCTCTCTCTCTCTCTCTCTCTCTCTCTCTCTCTCTCTCTCTCTCTCTCTCTCTCTCTCTCTCTCAAACCTATAACTTCTTTTTTTTCTCTCTTCTTTTCCCTTTCCTCCATCTCTACCTCCTCGCTTCACAGTGGCTGTCAAGTGTCACTCCTTCTTTCGCCCCAGGTGGCTGTCTTATCTCCCTGCCTCACCCAGACGGAGGGGCTGCTGGCGCTCACTCCCTCTCACGACATAACACTTGATGACACGTTGACTAACACGACCCGTTCGTCGCAGCTAGGTACTTTCCTGCGGTGAGCGCGACGCGCCAGCCCTGTCATTTGGAAACATCTCGTCGTCGTAAGCGCTCGTACGCTAGTACCCCTTCAACTCCTCTTCCTCGTCCCCCTCCTCCTCCTTCTTCTTCCTTCTCTCAACTCCCTCTCTTCTCCATCCTCTTACCTCCTCCTCCTCCTCCTCCCTACCCCTCCCCCCACCACATGTCACTTCTCACGTCATCGATGCAACGATCTCCACCCTCCCCCCTCCAACACCCTCACCCCTCCCTCCTATCACTACACAAGTTCATTCCCTCATTTCAACCACTCCAGTCCAACATTTCCCTCAGCCACACCCCTTCAATCAGCCCCAGCCTCCTCCTTCACTATTCACCATCCATCGTTAGTCCTTCAAAATCCCACGACTCCTTCAAATTCCCCCCCCCCCTCAAATCACGCACCTCCTGGAAATCCCCTCTTCTACCACCACGCAAATCCCTTCGCTTGTTTCTAATCTTCACTTCGCGCCTGTGGTCGCATCTCTCTCTCTCTCTCTCTCTCTCTCTCTCTCTCTGTCTCTCTCTCTCTCTCTCTCTCTATCTATCTATCTCTCTCTCTCTCTCTCTCTCTCTCCTCCAGCGGGGGTTAAAAGAGAGACCTTGACCTACTTTCCTCCCCTCCCTCTTCTCTCCCCAGTCACCCAAGCCCTTTTACCTCCCCACCACCCCCTCCTCACCAGCTCCTCCTCCTCCTCCTCCTCCTCCCCTAACGCGCCTCCCTCATCTATGTACCCCCCTCCCCCCAGGGGTTAGGCATTATATCATCTTTAGGACAAAGAAGAAAAAAAAAACCGGGGTTATGGGCAAAGAAAAGGGTTATTCCAGGGGACGTGTTCCCTACGTCGTCTCAGCCAATGATGGTGGTGGTGATGAGGGGCAGT
The DNA here is from genome assembly GCF_036320965.1 of Panulirus ornatus. Taxonomy (NCBI): domain Eukaryota; kingdom Metazoa; phylum Arthropoda; class Malacostraca; order Decapoda; family Palinuridae; genus Panulirus; species Panulirus ornatus. The sequence goes on from NC_092236.1 coordinate 56,853,805, forward strand.
GATGGAGAAGGTGGAGTTGTTGGTGGCGTTGGTGAGAGAGGCGATGGTGGAGACGGCCATTGGTGGAGAAGGTGGTGGTGATGATGTGATGTTGCGCAATAATACGTATGAGAGAGTCAGGGTGTGGTCACGGTACAGACGGTACGAGGGGTACGGGACGGTACAGACGGTACGAGGGAGTGTTGACGGTACAGACAGATGCGAGGGAGTGGTGACGGTACAGAAAGGTTCAAGACAAGAACCAACACTTCACGAATCACATGATTATTGTAAAGACGCTGAAGGAGGCGTTTGCTAATGAACGTATGATAATGACAATAATAATAATAATAATAATAATAATAATAATAATAATAATAATAATAATAATAATAACATCTACCACGTCACTGAGGACGTCATCTACCAGTCCTGAAGAAGTCTTGGCCGTGCCTTCCCCACAGCCGCTGTGGGAACCAGCCTACCTGAGGCCACAACAGGGACTCGGACCCGCCTTCTTCCGCCGGCAACAGGAGCAACACGCAACGGCACCAAACCCGTTGAGACGAACAGTGCAAAGATGGGAGAAGTTGAGGAGGCCGCACGGAACAGCAGCAGATGGTGCTAGTGCCTGAGAGAGAGAGAGAGAGAGAGATGTTGGGGCGGTGGCAGTCCAAGTCCCCTGCGTCATACCATTGTTGAACAAGCGAAGGAGGAGGAGGAGAAGAGAAGGAGGTCTCGCGGTGAGGGAGTTCGTCTTCCTTTGTCTGGGCACGATGCTCAGCAAAGGGGAGGGCCACCGCTGAGGGAGGGAGGGAAGGGAGCAGCAAGGTGTTGGCAGGGAATGCCTACAAGAGATGAGGAACGAGCCTGAGGACTTTCATGAGTGTGGGAGGGAGTTCAGTGTGTGTGGAGTGTGTGCAATAAAGCGTTCACGACTGAATCTCTGTTTTTTAATTCTCTTTGGTAGTGTGGGAGTTTAAATTGGTGAGACGAAGACTGGCTGTGTAAACCATCTCTGGGGAAGGCTGTTTAAACTGCTCTGGATTAGGTGTTTAAACTGCTCTAGATTAGCTGTTTAAACCCTTCTGGGGTAGCTGTTTAAACAGTGTGGAGCATGTAGGGAAAAAAAAGATATCTTTGCTTCTCCGTACAAAAGATATCTCTGCTTCTCATGACCATTAGCTGAAATATAGCCAATTTGATTTCCCCATCTCTCTTGATAAAATAATTCTATGCGAAAAGGTGTCTTTTCAATAACTTCTGACGCCAAGAGACGGGGAAAAAATGGCTCAAATCACACAGTTATCCCGTGCATTGTGTATGGGGACATGTCAGAATGCGAACGCGCCTTTTGTCTAGTTTTAAGTGACTGACAATGCAAGAACAGGATGCTAAAATATAAATTTTGGACTGCTCTGACAACAGATCCAAAAAAAAAAAGACTTTACAACTTAAATGAAAAAAGGGTATGAATAATGGCTTAATCAAGCGGGCAAGATACACACCAAGTCTTAGACCAGTTAGACCAAAAATATAGGAATGGCGCCGCGGGTCGTAGTCTACTGGAAAGAAATAACAAAAACACCAACAAACATGACGAAAATAACAAAAACACCAACAAACATGACAAAAACAATATGTCTTCCCCGCCACCCCCAATACCTGCGGAGGGAGACGTGACACGAGAGGGAGGGGTGAGGGAGGGGGAAAAGGCAGGACCCAGGTCACCTACAACAGCCATACGAGATCCTGCCTGATGACCTCTCCTTGGATGGAGGTGACTGACCATTCTCATCATTAGTCGTGCATGAAATCGAGTATATACCTCTGGAGGGAGAGTGCCACCGTGTGAGGAAGAAGGAGGAGGAGGAGGAGGAGGAGGAGAGATGATACGTGGAAGGTGTTGTAAACCATGAACAAGATTACAAAGAAGAGGAGGAGAGGAAGGAGGAGGAGGAGGAGGAGGAGGAGGAGGAGGAGGAGGAGGAGGAGGACGAAGGTAGGGAGGTGGGTTAGAATTGGGTCAAAGAGCACGCAGAATGTGCCAGGTTATGAGGAAGACATTCTTGGCCGAGACTTTCAAAACGTCTGGATTCCGGAGGGGATCGTAGATCTGTACCGGGGGCAAGATAAGGATATGGCCGGAGGGTACAAAGGAGAGTGTGGAGTCCTGCCAGCTGCTGCTGCTGCTGCTGCTGCTGCCTCCTCCCCCATCTGTGTGTGTGTGTGTGTGTGTGTGTGTGTGTGTGTGTGTGTGTGTGTATGGTTATTCACACGACGAGTAAATAAGAGAAAATGAAGAACACAGAAGACCAATAATCATTTAAGCCATTACACTATCACCAGATATATATACATATACATACACATGTATACATACATAAATACATACATATATATATATATATATATATATATATATATATATATATATATATATATATATATATATATATATATATATATATATATATATATCCGTCACCCGAAGAGTCTTTCAAACAAATTCTTTGAAAGCCCGGACGAGCGTCGTGGGGCGGCAGGTGAGAGAGAGAGAGAGAGAGAGAGAGAGAGAGAGAGAGAGAGAGAGAGAGAGAGAGAGAGAGAGAGAGAGAGAGGGAAAAAAGAGATTAATCAAAGTTATCTAATCCAGATCCTAAGTCGGGCGACGAGAGTGGAGGGAGAGAGTCGAACTTTAATACGAGGTGGGAGCTGGAATGCCTTGAAATTTTAAAAATCTCTTTCGCCTTCCTTCCATGGGACGGGGCTCCTTATTAGTGAGAGACTTAATATAACTCAGAAATTCAGGTTCAGAGTCCTGCTGAGCCGAGGACGAATGGTTGGCCATTTTCCCTAGGGGGGGGTTTCCTTCATATGCTGGCGAGAAGGGAAAAAAATAATGATGGAAAACGAGATGAGGCAACTGTGAGAGCAGAATGGTTGGTATGAGGCTGGAGTTTTTTTTCCTTTTTTTTGGACTAAGGCGTGAATTAGTTCACTGTCGGGGTGGCAGTGCTTCGTTACGACTGTGACTACAAGAAAGACGAGGAAAATACGGAACGTTATATAGCTTAATTGTGACCCCCGCGTGTCACGGTGATCATATGGAATTAAGGTATTGTGGGGAGGTTGAGAGCACAATGTATAACCAATACTGTATCCTTAAGAGAATTACAGAAAGTGCCTACGATGAGGTACGAATACAAAGGAATACAGAGGCATTCAAACAGCAACAGACCACTGGGTCTTTTCCAGGGTGTTTGTGACAGTACAGCAACAGACCACTGGGTCCTTTCGAGGGTGTTTGTGACAGTACAGCAACAGACCACTGGGTCCTTTTCGAGGGTGTTTGTGACAGCACAGCAACAGACCACTCGGTCTTTTCGAGGGTGTTTGTGACAGCACAGCAACAGACCACCTGGGTCCTTTCGAGGGTGTCTGTCATGATAGTGGGAGATATCAGTGACTCACAGATTAGCGAGGTGAAAGTGAAAAAGGCACGTAGATAATTCAAGGAGGACAACATGCAAGCTTTGAGTCGTGGCCCTGGAGCGAAGTGTTTACCAAACGTCTCTCTCGTACCGCTGCTGTCAACCACTCTACTTGGCAAACTCGTTATCGTGTGTTTACAATCCTCTCTGAAGAAAAACGTACTTTCGCCTCAATTCGAGGTAAAAACGTTCGTCTGCGAGTTTTTGTACCCACGACTGCGTGTCAAATCAGACGAAATCTAGCGTCAAGGAATTCCTTGGTTTAATCAAAGGGAATCGAAGAAATCTCTCAAAAGATGGGGAAGAAGATAGAACGTAGAAATCCTACGTTGAACGCTGGAGGATACTAAAATTTTAGTCAATGCTTCAATATACTTGGATATCTAAATTTGCATCGTTGGTTACAATGCACAACTTTCATCAGTGTTTACTCCCTCCAAGTTGTATATGCATGTGTGAGTGTGCACGTACGCGTGTACGAATGCATGTCTGTAAATGCGTGTGCATGAGATCGCGTGCGTGTGTGCAGTAGACGAACGCGCACGAATATGCGTAAGTCGTGACTGTTGTAGGCAATCAGAGGACTTATGACTACGTGTTCAGTGGATATTTCGAACGTGCATCATACTGAAGCTGGCCGGAAAAGTCTTTCAGTAACACCAGCTTATCATCACCACCATCACTATCATCACCATCACTACCATTAACCCCACAACACCCATCTCCAACACCTCCATCCCACAACACCTCCATCATCCACAACACCTCCATCATCCCCAACACCATCTGATCTGACATACAGCTCGGAGATAAAAAGCTGCTGCTGCCTGCTGCTGTTGCATCAATTCTTGCCACCATCACCTCTCAGAGAGAGAGATCCCTCGTCCCCGAGTTGCAGTTCGGTACTAGAACCGCTCCCTAACCCATCCCAGCTCGGGACTGACCAGTACAAGAACATCCCGCCTACCTATAACCAACCTTCTGCTTCGCTGTTTCTACCACAATGATCAGGTCGTTAACACAGATAACCTCGTTAAGGACCTGTTATCTGTCCCTCCCACGTCCTGCCACGTATGGCATGATCAGCAACCAGAAGACAGCATCTCAGATCCTCGTGAATCACGTAAAAGACTCTTATCTAACACTCCCAACGTTTTACGACTATGTATTGTTGAATGTGTTTCCTCTGTAGTGTCTCATCCTTACGCTGTAGTTAATACAGCGAGTTACTGATGGTGAATACCACTTTCATCAACCACGATGGCAAGCAATGAAATTCGACCTTAGATCACATCTCTCCTTCAAAATGAGAGGTCAAAGTAAAAATCAACCATATATAAACTACGTCGGTAGTAATGTCTTAAATTTCTTTTTCTTTTTTTTTTTACGACACATCCATACGTCTGTCAACTGCAGATAATTCGCTGATGAAAAGCGGTGACAAGTTACAGAAATTCAATCACCGTGACCCAGTTTCCTGGACCGTCTACGAATTCTGTATCCCAGAATATATTTTTTTCTTTTCTCTTTTTTTTTTTTTTTTTTTCTTTAGCGCTGATGGGGCCATAGCGCAGGCAATCAGTTGGCCAGGTTTTTGCAGCCAGAAATGACCTGATGGGGGGGGGGGGGGGGGGGGGGGGGGGAGTGAGGGGGTTGTGGAAAAGAGGTCAACACCTCTCTATCATTCGCAAGTGTGCCAAGGTCGAGCGATCTGCTGACTCCATACAAAATGGTGGGGTTTTTTTTTCAATGTGTCTTCAGCCACCCCCCACACACATACACACACACACACACACACACACACACACACATACACACACACACACACACACACACACACACACATACACACACACACACACACACACACACACACCACACACACACACATACACACAGGGCCATGAAATTTGACAGGACAAAAAGAAGAAAAAAAATTCATGGAGTAAAAAGATGAAATGCGAAAAGACATGAAAGACTTTTCTTTCATCTCGATCAAGAGAATTCTCTAAAACCAACCAGTAAAAACACGATATATACATATACATATATATATATATATATATATATATATATATATATATATATATATATATACCCACTGCACGCCTCTGATTGCTGCTGCTTCCAACAGTTTCCATGCGGACCGCCGCTACACAAGGATGGGCCGATATGCACCTCCCCTCCTTGCAGAAAGGAGCTGTGGAGCTCTCTCTCTCTCTCTCTTCTCTCTCTCTCTCTCTCTCTCTCTCTCTCTCTCTCTCTCGTCCTTTGTCTTCTCCCTCTCCTTTAACCTTCTTCACCTTTAAGACTCGGGTCTACAAGCATGTGAAGACCTCAAACACACACCCCCCTTACTATCTTATTTTATCTCTTATACTCGCTTTTCTTATCTTTAATCCATGATGGACGTGACTGGGGTGCGCTTGGCCGCCACCTACCTTGTCGAATACGATGGAGAAGAACATTTTCTGATCGGTGAACACACAAGGACTCTCTCTCTCTCTAGCTCTCTCTCTCTCTCTCTCTCTCTCTCTCTCTCTCTCTCTCTCTTTCGGATTCACCACAACCAGACGTACAACGCCATCAGCCCCTGAACTCCGCACCATAACAGTGATATACTCGCCCACCACATGGTCGCAACATCTACCACCCAT
>NC_092236.1:56864934-56872434 GCF_036320965.1 Panulirus ornatus
CACTCACGTCTCTGCGACGGCAAACGAGGTTATTCTATCACAACTATCTATCTATCTGTCTCTCTACGCCTATCTATGTCTGTCTATATAGCCATCTAACATGTCTGTTTATCCATCTATCCATCAACATACGAACGACGAGAACATTTGATAAGACTTTTCAATCTGTTCTTTTCCTTGTCTCGATGAATGGCCATGGGACAGGGGGTCTGTTTTCCTGTGCCTTGTTGACCAATATGAGACGGGGGGAATAATCTATCAATCTATCCATCACCACAAAGAAAATTAATCTATTTTCAAAATTTGTCTTCCCAGGGAAAAACCTCATTTTTAGGCTCTGTTTTTTTACACCCTTATCCTTCTTTTCATCATCTCCTCCTTCAAACCTGAGTCTTCTCTCTCATCCCATTATCCTCACCCTCACCCCCCATTTACCATCTATTCACCCCTTACTTGTCCGTCCCACAACTCCGGGGGAAAAATTTAAACCCCTGCAATAAATTCCTGGAAAAATGAATTTCTCCGTGAGTAACTGTAAACCCGGATTATATATTAATAATAATATATAATATATATATTATATATATATATATATTTTATATATATATATATAATTTTCTTTTCTTTTTAAAAATCTCGCCATTCCCGCGTTTGCGAGGTTTTGCGTTTTAAAAACAGAGGCTGGGCTTTTTTGGAAATCCCACTGGCCCCTCTGTTCCTTTTTTTTTTGGAGAATTAAAAAAAAAAAAAAACGAAGGGGGGGATTTCCAGCCCCGCTCCTCCCCTTTTAGTCCTTCTACGACACGCAGGGAATAGGGGAAGTATTCTTAATCCCATCCCCAGGGATAAATATATATATTTTTTTTTTTTTTTTTTTTTTTTTTATACTTTGACGCTGCTCCCGCGTTTGCGAGGTAGCGCAAGGAAACAGACGGAAAAAAAAATGGCCCAACCTCCCATACACATGTTCATACACACGTCAAAACCCCGCAAACAACATACCTAAACGCTTTCCATGGGTTTTCCCGGGCGCCTCACATGCCCTGATTCAATCCATGACGCACGTCAACCCTGTATACCACATCGCTCCAATTCAATCTTTCTTGCCTCCTTTCACCCTCGCATGTTCAGGCCCCGATCACACAAATCTTTACTCCATCTTTCACCTCCCAAATTTTGGGCCCCTTCTCCCGTTCCCCACTCCGACACATTATCCTCTTGGTCAATCTTTCCTCACTCATTCTCTCATGTGCCCCAAAACCCTTTCAAAACCCTCTTCTGCTCTCTTCAACCACGCTCTTTTTATTTCCACACATCTCTCTTACCCTTACGTTACTTACTCGATCAAACCACCTCACACCACACATTGTCCTCAAACATCTCATTTCCAGCACATCCATCCTCCTGCGCACAACTCTATCCATAGCCCACGCCTCGCAACCATACAACATTGTTGGAACTACTATTCCTTCAAACATACCCATTTTTGCTTTCCGGGATAATGTTCTCGACTTCCACACATTTTTCAAGGCTCCCAAAATTTTCGCCCCCTCCCCCACCCTATGATCCACTTCCGCTTCCATGGTTCCATCCGCTGACAGATCCACTCCCAGATATCTAAAACACTTCACTTCCTCCAGTTTTTCTCCATTCAAACTCACCTCCCAATTGACTTGACCCTCAACCCTACTGTACCTAATAACCTTGCTCTTATTCACATTTACTCTTAACTTTCTTCTTCCACACACTTTACCAAACTCCGTCACCAGCTTCTGCAGTTTCTCACATGAATCCGCCACCAGCGCTGTATCATCAGCGAACAACAACTGACTCACTTCCCAAGCTCTCTCATCCCCAACAGACCTCATACTTGCCCCTCTTTCCAAGACTCTTGCATTTACCTCCCTAACAACCCCATCCATAAACAAATTAAACAACCATGGAGACATCACACACCCCTGCCGCAAACCTACATTCACTGAGAACCAATCACTTTCCTCTCTTCCTACACGTACACATGCCTTACATCCTCGATAAAAACTTTTCACTGCTTCTAACAACTTGCCTCCCACACCATATATTCTTAATACCTTCCACAGAGCATCTCTATCAACTCTATCATATGCCTTCTCCAGATCCATAAATGCTACATACAAATCCATTTGCTTTTCTAAGTATTTCTCACATACATTCTTCAAAGCAAACACCTGATCCACACATCCTCTCCCACTTCTGAAACCACACTGCTCTTCCCCAATCTGATGCTCTGTACATGCCTTCACCCTCTCAATCAATACCCTCCCATATAATTTACCAGGAATACACAACAAACTTATACCTCGGTAAATTGGAGCACTCACTCTTATCCCCCTTGCCTTTGGTACATTGGAGCACTATGCACGCTTTCCGCCTAATCTCAGGCACCTCACCATGAGTCATAATCCATTAATACCTTACCAACAGTAAACAATCAGTCACCCCTTTTTAATAATTCCACTGCATTACCATCCCCAAACTGCTGCCTTGCGGTTTCCTTTTACCGCAAAGCGTATATACCTCTTCTCTGTTTCCAAATCATTTTCCTAACACTCTCTCTTTGCACACCACTCGACCCAAACACCCTATATCTGCCACTTGTCATCAGGACACATTTCAACAAACCTTCAAAATACTCATTCCATCTCTTCTCAATCACCACTACTTGTTATCACATCCCATTTCGCCCTTCATGAAGTTCCATTTGCTCCCTTGTCTACGCACTAATTTACCTCCTTTCAGAACATCTTTTTATTTTTTTTCTCCTAAAATTTACTGATAGTCTCTCAACCCAACTCTCTTTGCCCTTTTTTTTTTTCACCCTCTTGCACCATTCTCTTGACTCCTGTTCTTTCTTTTATACTTCTCCCACTCATTTGCATTTTTTCCCTGCAAAAATGTTCCAATGCCTCTTCTTCACTTCACTAAATACTTTACTTCTTCATCCACCACTCACTACTTTTAAACAGCCACCTACCACTCTTCTCATGCCACATGCATCTTTTGACGCAATCCAGCACTGATTCCTAAATACATTATATATATATTATATTTATATATATATATTTATATATATATATATATTATTATAGATTTATATATTATTATACATAATATATATATCAATCCCTGGGGATAGGGGAGAAAGGACACAACCCACGTATTCTCTGCGTCTCGTAGAAGGCGACTAAGAGGGGCGGGAACGAGCGGTTGGATATCCTCCCTTCCTGTATTACTTTCCCAAATGAAGGCACAGAGCAAGGAGCCAAGTGAGGAGCTTGCCCTTCAAGGCTCGGTCATCTGTCCTTGAGCCTAACTCGCTCACGCGGGAAATGGCGACCATGTATGAAAAAAAAATATATATACATATGGTAAACACGTTAGTTTTACAAGTCTTGTTTACAGCATGAAATTGGCATGGCTTCTCTATCATCCTGCCACAGATGAGGGATCAAGATGGGGATCCTTGGGACGAGAGGAGTCGATCCTACGGTGAAGAGGCGTATCCCTAGAGGGCGCTTTCATTTATTCACTGACTTTTTGATAGGTAGCTGGGAGGGGCGGGGACAGAAAAAGCAATTTTGGAAATCTAAGACATTAAATGCACATATACGCTGAACCAATATTCTGTTATATTTACCATATAAATAATCATGCATACATTAAACTAATACTCTACTTACCACTTACATAATTATGCATACAATGAGCCAATACTCTACCGTATTCATCATAAAAACATATATGAATACATAGAACCAGTACTCTATTGTACTTTCCATACAAATAATTAGGCATACATACTGTATTTGCCATATCAATATACATTATGTGTATAATGAACCAGTAAATTACTGTACTTACCCAATAATTACATCATCATACACAGAGCCAATAGTCTACTGTATTTACCATATAAATACATATTATGCATACACTGAATCAATAAACTACTGTATTTACTACATAAATACATATTATGCATACAGCGAACCATTACTCTATTGTATTTACCATATACATGCATAGTATCCATACAATGGAACAACAGTCTACAGTATTTACCATACAAATACCTATTATTCATACACCTAGCCCATACTCTACTGTATTTCCCACATAAATACATCTATATACAACAAGAGATTCTTAAATATGATAACAGAATTAATGATAGCTTATCCCGCTGGTAAACGTCCATGACAGCTTATGTTGAAATGTGTTTTTAAACCCAGAGGCGAGCCTACAGGTCGAACATTAGTCTTAGGGCGACGGAAGCCCACTGAAGCACCATGGACCTTATACACACACACACACACACACACACACACACACACACACACACACAGACCATGACGTCTGTTTCTTTCCTTACACCGCTAAACTCTCGGACGAACCCTTTGGCCTTCTCATTTCTCTTCCCAAACAGTTAGAACCTGCCTAATATTCAAAACAGCATGCTCTTTTTTTTCCATTGCCTTCAAAAGGCCTCTTTTATACTCTTCTGTCTTTAATTCTCTTTTATCTTCTTAGTCCTATTCATATTTCATTCAGGTCACAGCCTAAGATGTGCAAGGATTTTGTCCGCGACCAGAAGCAAAGCGTATTAAAAAGAAAATGGGGCTTGGGAGGTCGGTCTTAAGCGTGCAAGAAGTGAATCCCTGTAATAACCAAGAGATAATCACACACAGGCAAACACACACACACACACACACACACACACACACACACACACACACACACACACACAAGCAGATACAGACACACACAGACAGGTGCAGACTGGGTACTAGTGTTGCTAGTCCCACTGTTGCTAAGCGTGGTGTGTGTGTGTGTGTGTGTGTGTGTGTGTGTGTGTGTGTGTGTGTGTAGGGCTGGGTCTGTCCTGGGCATGGCGCCCTGCACGGGATTATGCATAAAGTGAGCCAACTACATTCTGAGGGGAGAGGTGTGTGTGTGTGTGAGGGGCCACGTGTGGCGTCTGCCAACACTGCCCACCCACACGTCACCTGGTCAGTAGGGAGGATGGAGGAGGATGGGATGCGTCATATGGAGGGAGGGAGGGAGGGAGGGAGGGAGGGAGGGAGGGAAGCGTCACCTGGCTAGGGTTAAAGGGGTAGTGTGGGGGGGGGAGAGGGAGGGGGGAGAGTGAGGAGATGGATGAGGGGTGGGTGGGAGGGACACACCCACAACCTGGGATGGATCCATCCCAGGTGTGGGTGTGTCCCCCTCAGTGTCATCCGGACGAGAGAGAGAGAGAGAGAGAGAGAGAGAGAGAGAGAGAGAGAGAGAGAGAGAGAGAGAGAGAGAGAGAGAGAGAGAGAGAGAGAGGACTCTGGCTGCCGCCGCCTCCCTCATACCTTATTCATCAGAGCCATTTTATTGGGTTATATCTGGCCGGACGGGCAGCCAACCAACCAACCAACAAGCCAACCAGTCTAGTGACCCACCAGCTATATAGCGAGGGAAACCGACCAACCAGCCAGCAAACCAGCCAGCCAGCCAGACAGCCAGCAAGCCAGCCAGACAGACAGCCAGCCAGCCAGCCAGCCAGCCAGCCAGACAGGCAACCAACCAGCCAGAAAGGCAGCCAGCCAGCCAGGCAACCAGCCAGTAAGCCAGCCAGCCAGCCTTCCAGCCAGCCAGCCAGCCAGCCAGCCAGCCAGGCAACCAGCCAGTAAGCCAGCCAGCCAGCCAGCCAGCTAGCCAGCCAGCCAGCCAGCCAGCCAGCCAGCCAGCCAGCCAGCCAGGCAACCAACCAGCCAGAAAGGCAGCGAGCCAGCCAGGCAACCAGCCAGTAAGCCAGCCAGCCAGCCTTCCAGCCAGCCAGCCAGCCAGCCAGCCAGGCAACCAGCCAGTAAGCCAGCCAGCCAGCCAGCTAGCCAGCCAGCCAGCCAGGCAACCAACCAGTAAGCCAGCCAGCCAGCCACTAATCCTCCTCCTCCTCCTCCTGCCAAACACTGAGGAAGACAAAGGACAAATGGGACCCCCCTTCCCTGTCTCTCGTCGATGCCTCATGGTGTACGTTCCTGCCAGGAGAGAGAGAGAGAGAGAGAGAGAGAGAGAGAGAGAGAGAGAGAGAGAGAGAGAGAGAGAGAGAGAGAGAGAGAGAGAGAGTCAGACAGACAGACAGACAGACAGATATAGAGAAACGGACAGGCAAACAGAAAGACTGACACAAAGACACGCAAAATGAAAATAAATAAATACAAACAAGGTAATTGGTCGTAAAGTCACAGTTCTTAACAACATCATCGGGTTAAGAAATTAATGTCGAGAGAACTAGCAATCAAACTCAATTTTTTTTCCTTGTTTCAGTACAATATTACGGCTTCCCTAAATACCTAAAAATCCTATTATCCAAAATCAGTTTAAGAAAACAACCCATTTAAAAAAAAAATACATATCAGCTAAGACACCGAACCAATAAAGTGTTGTCTTTTCGTGGAGCTAAAGAACACTATGGTAAAAAGTCTCTTTGAGTACTACGAGCATGGAGCCCTTATAGCGTCATGTCACCATACGCATTCTTACCACCCCTTCGTCACAGCTGACTGCTGCGTATGCTGCTGGATGGCGTAAGCCAACGTTTTAGCGCACAATGGTGAACGACAGAGAAAGAAAAGAAAGAAAAGAAAGAAAAAAAAATCACAAAGCCCTCATTAAACCTAGCCTTGAATGAACTCATTCAGGACGTCTCATTGTTCCCTCATGACTGGTGAAAAAATCTACCTCCACCAAACAATCGACTAAGACAGAAAAAACCAATTTTTTTTTGTTTGTTTGTTTCAGTTTTTAAGCAAAACTTCAGAGATTTTGGGACCAATTTTCTTCATAAAACTGCAAACCGTTTAGGGACATTTTTTCTTTTCTAAGTTAGAAATTTTTGGAACTAATTTTTTCTCTCAAAAAAAATTTTGGGACCAATTTTTTCTGTAAAACAAATATTTGGAACCAATGTTTTCTATAAAACAAATTTTTGGAACCAAATTTATTCTATAAAACAAAGTTTTGGAACAAATTTTCTGATCAAACTGAGAGTAATTTTCAGAAACTCCACAAATCTTGGAACTTTTCAACCCTAATTCGCCAACACTCATCTTACACGAAATCCCTCCCGCTTTCATCATACCCGAATCATACAGCGTAGCACCTACACATAACATACATAAATACAGCACAGTATACTTCGAGATTATAACTGGTTGTTTGTGACGATGAACGAGACCTTTCAAGACATTTAGAGAAATTTATGATCAAAAGCGTGACGCGTCTTCCCATAGACTCGCTTCCCAAGATTTCTCAATGTTTACAATGTGACGCTCCCGTGAAGGTAATATATACATGGATGAGATTAATGACATAAACCGTGAGTCTATAAAGGGGATGATAATATTTATCGTAATATTATTCAGTTCCAGTACACAAAATTTTCGAACAAACCGAAGGATCTCGAGGCTCATT